>NW_023330272.1:0-43944 GCF_011100685.1 Canis lupus familiaris
TCACTTAGGCCTCGTCTGGACCTTGTGACTCTTTTCCCACCTGGCATCAATGGGACATGGTTACTCTGTTCCCCACCTGGGCCTCACATGGACATGATAACTTTGCTCCGCACTTTGGGCCTGAACTGGTCCCGATGACCCTGGTCCCCCAACCGAGGCCTCATCTGGACCTGGAGACTGTCGTTCCCACCTGGGTCTCACCTGGACCTGTGACTCTCGTCCCACATGAACCACACCTGGCCCTGGTGACTGTTGTGTACTTGTAGACTCACATTTACCTGGTGACTCCGATCCCCACTAGTGCCTCACCTGTATCTGGTGACTCTGGCCTGCAGGTTGGCCTCACTTGGACCTGGTGAGTGGGGTTGCACCTGGGCCTCACCCAAACCTGGTGACTCAGGTCCCCACGTGGGCCTCTTTGATCTGTTAATCTGGTCCTTACCTGGTCCTCTCCCAGACACGGGGACTCTGCTCTCCACCTGGCCTCACCTGGAACTGGTGAATCTGGTCCCCATCTGGGTCTCACCCAGTCCTGGTGACTTTGTTCGCCACCTGGACCTGATTGTTGTGGTCTCCTTCTTGGCCTTACCTGGAACTGGTGACTCTGATCGTATCTGCACGTCACCCAGATCTGGTGAGTCTGGTCCTCACCTGGGCATCATTGGTACCTGCTGACTCTTTCCTTCACCTGAGCCTCACCTGGACATGAAGACTCTGGAACCTCTCTGGGCCTCATCCTGACCTGGTGACTCTGGTCCCATCTGGATGTCACCTGGTCCAGGTGTTTCTGGTACCCCTCTAGGACTCACCCCATATCTGGTGACTGTGATCCTCAACTGGGCCTCACCTGCCCCTAGTGAATATGCTCCATCTGGGCCTCATTTGGACCTGGTGACTCTGATCCCTACCTGGGCATCATCGGGACATGGTTCATTGCAATGGCCTGCAGGTTCGCCTCACCTGGACCTGGTAACTCTGGTTCCTACCTGGGCATCTTCGGACATGATCCACTGCCATGGCCTGCAGGTTGACCTCATCTGGACCTGAGAACTCTAGTCCCTACCTCAGCATCATCGGGACATGGTTCCTCTGCATGCCCTGCAGGTTGGCCTCACCTGGACCTGTGAGAGAGGTTGTCACTTGGGCCTCACACATGCCTGGTGACACAGGTCCCCACGTGGGCCTCACTTGGACCTGGTGAATCTGGTCCTTACCTGGGTCCTCTCCCAGAACTCGTAACTCTGTTCACCACCTGGGAATCACCTGGACCTAGTGAATCTGGTCCCCATGTGGGCCTCACCCAGTCCTCGGGGCTTTGTTCCCCACTTGGACCTGATTGCTGTGGACTCTTTCTTGGCCTCACCTGGAACTGGTGACTCTGATCCTATCTGCGGGTCACCCAGACCTGGTGACTCTGGTCCTCACATGGGCATCATTGGTACCTGGTGACTCTGTTTCACCACACCTGATCCTCACCTGGACATGATGACTCTGGAACCTTTCTGGGGCCTCCTCCTGACATGGTGACTCTGGTCCCATCTGGATGTCACCTAGACCAGGTGAAATCTGGTACCCCCTCTAGGCCTCAACCAGATCTGGTGACTCTTGTCCTCACCTGGGCCTCACAGCTACGTAGTGATCATGCGCCCCAGCTGTGCCACCTTGGACCTGATGACTCTGTTTCTAACCTGTGGCAGCATCCGGACATGGTTACTCTATTCCCCACTCGAACGTTACCTGATCCTGGTAACTCTGGTCCGACTTTGGCCTCTTCTGTACCAAGTGACTCTGGCTCCACCTGGGAAACACATGTAACTGGTGACTCTGATCCTAAACATGGCCTCACCGACCTGGTGACTGTGGTTCCCATCGGGACCCTCACCTGGACCTCATGTGTCTGGTCCCACCTGGGGCTCACCAGGTCCTTGTGTCTCTGGTACCCACCTGGGTAGCATCAGGATATGGTTATATTGTACACTACAGTGACCCAGCCGGACCTATCAACTCTGGTCTTCACCTGGGCCACTCCTGGACATGCTGACACTGGTTCCCACCTGGATCTCACCTGGACATGGTGAGTCGGATCCCCACCTGGGGCCTCACCTGTAACTGGTGATTCTCGTCCCACATTGACATCATGTGGACCTGGTGGCTGCAGTGTTTCTAGCTTCTCATGTACCTCGTGACTCTGGACCCCACCAGGGCCTCACCAGGACCTGGTGAGTGTGGTTGCCACCTGCACCTCACCTGGACCTGGTGATTCTGGTCTGCACCTGAGACAAACCTGGAGCTGGTGACTCTGGTCCCCACCTGGACCTCTCCTGGACCTGGTGACTCTCTTTGAACATGGACCTCACCTGGATCTGGTGCCTCTGGTCCCCACTTGGACTTCACCTGCATCTTGTGACTCAGGCCTGCAGGTTGGCCTCACCTGGACCTGGGGAGTGGGGTTGCCACCTAGGCCTCACACATAGCTGGTGACTCAGGTCCCCACGTGGGCCTCATTTGGACCTGTTGAATCTGGTCCTTAGCTGGTCTTCTCCCAGACCCGAGGACCCTGGTCACCACCTGGGAATTTTCTGGACCAGGTGAATCTGGTCCAAATCTGGGCCTAACCAAGTCCTGGTGACTTTCTTCACCACCTGGACCTGATTGCTGTGGACACGTACTTGGCATCACCTGGAACTGGTGACTCTGATCCTATCTGCGTGTCACCCAGTTCTGGTGACTCTGGTCCTCACCTGGGCATCATTGGTAACTGGTGATTCTGTTCCACAGCTGAGCCTCACCTGGACCCGATGACTCTGGAACCACTCTGGGCCTCACCCTGACCTGGTGCCTCTGGTCCCCATCTGGATATCACCTCTATCAGGTGATTCTGGTACCCTTCTAAGCCGAACCAGATATGGTGAAACTGGTTCAACTGGGCCTCACCTGGACCAGGTGACTCTGGTCCCCTCTGGGTCTCACCGTGCCCTAGTGACTCTGAACCCCAATTTGGCCTGACTTGGACCTGCTGACCCTGGTTGCTACCTGCGTCTGACCTCGAACTGTTGACTCTGGTTCTTTCAAGGGCCTCCCCGGGACCTGATGATCCTGGTCCCCACCTGGGTCTCACCCGGACGTGGTCACTCTTGTCACCACTGGTGACTCACCTGGACCTGCTTACTGTGTTCCACACCTGGGCCTCAAGTAGATCTGTTGACCATGGTCCCCAAGCCGGCCTCACATGGACCTGTGGCCTCTGATCCCCACCGGGGCCTCACGTGTACCTGATAACTCTGGTCCTCACCTGGGCCTCATCTGGACCTAGTGACTCTGATCCCCACCTGGGCTTCACGTGGATCTGGTGACTCTAGTCCCCACCTGGACCTCTGCCGGACCTGGTGACTCTCTTTCCAACATGGACCTCACTGGATATGGTGACTCTGGTCCTCAGTTTGGCCTCACCTGGACCTGGCCTCTCTCGTCCCCACATTGACCAAACTCAGAACTGCTGAATCTTGCCCCACCTAGGCCGCACCCAGTCCTGGTGACACTTGTCCCCAGCTATGCCTCATTTCGACCTGATGAATATGTTACTCACGTGGGCCTCCCATGGACCTGGGACTCAGCTGGATAGAGTGGCTCTGGTTTCCACAAGGGGCTCACCTGATACTGCTGACTGTGGTCTTATTCTATGGCTCATCAGGACCTAGTGATTCTGTTCCCCATCTGGGCCTGCATGGCCCTAGTGACTCTGGTCCTCACTCAGCCATCATTGGGACCTGGATACTCTATTCCACACCTGGGCCTCACTTTGACCATGGACCTCTGGTCCAATTCGGGGCCTCAAACTAAACTGGTTACTCTGGTTCCCCCTCTGGGCCTCACCCTTACCTGGTGACTCTGGTCACCCCTTAGGCTTCACTTGGGCCTCGTGAATCTGGTCCTTAGATGGTCCGAACCTGGATCTGGTGACTGGTCGTCACCTGGGCCTCTCCTGGACTTGGTGAATCCTGTTGCCCCATGCGCGTCACCGGGACCTTGTGACTGTGGTCTCACCTGGACCTCACCTGGATCTGGTGGCTCTGGTTCCCATATGGGGCTCTCCTGTTCCTGGTTCCTGTGGTCTCCATCTGGCCTCACCTGGAACACAATGACTCTGTTCCATATTTGCCCTCTGCTGGACCTGTTGACTCTGGTACTTACCTGGGCATCATTGGGACCTGGGTACACTCTAATATACCTGGGCCTAACCTGAACCTGGTGACTGTGGTCCCACCTGGGCCTCACCTGGATGAGGTGACTGGTTCCCACAGGGACCTCACCTGGACCTGGTGACTCAGGTCCTCATATGGGCATCATGGGACCTGGTTTCTCAGTTTCCCATCGCGGCCTCCCCTGGACCTAGTGATTCTCGTCCCACTCTGGGCCTCACTCTGACGTGGTGACTCTGGTCCCCACCTGGATATCACCAGAACCGGGTAACTCTGGTCCCCCTCTGGGACTCACCCGGAGTTGGGGACACTGGCACTCAACTGGGCCTCAACAGGACCTGGTGAATCTACTCCTCACTTAGGCTCGTCTGGACCTTGTGACTCTTTTCCCACCTGGCATCAATGGGACTTGGTTACTCTCTTCCCCACCTGGGCTTCACCTCGACATGATAACTTTGCCCCACACTTTGGCTTCAACTGGTCATGATGACTCTGGTCCCCCCACCTAGGCCTCAATCTGGACCTGGTGACCGTTGTCCCCGCCTGGGTCTCACGTGGACCTGGTGACTCTCGTTCCCACATGAACCCCACCTGGATCTGGTGACTGTGCTGTTCTTGTAGACTCACATATACCTGGTGACTCTGGTTCCCACTAGGGCCTCACCTGGATCTGGTGAATCTGGTCTGCAGCTTGGCCTCACCTGGACCTGTTGAGTGGGATTGCCACATGGGCCTCACCCATTCCTTGTGACTCAGGTCCTCACCTGGGCCTCTTTGACCTGGTGAATCTGGTCCTAATCTGGTACTCTCCCTGACCCGGGGAGTCTGGTCCCCATCTGGGCCTCACCCAGTCCTGGTGTCTTTGTTCCCCACCAGGACCTGATTGCTGTGGACTCTTTCTTAGCCTCACCTGGAACTGGTGACTCTGATCCTAACTGCGTGTCACCCATACCTGGTGACTCTGGTCCTCACATGGGCATCATTGGTACTTGGTGACTATGTTCCACGTCTGAGCCTAACCTGGACATGATGACTCTGGAACCACTCTGGGCCTCACCCTGACCTGGTGCTTCTGGTCCCCATTTGGATGTCACCTGGACCAGGTGATTGTGGTATCCCTTTACGCCTCAACCAGATCTGGTGACAGTGGTCCCCAACTGGGCCTCACTGGACCTAGTGAATATGCTCCATCTGTGCCTAATTTGGACCTGGTGACTCTGGTCCCTACCTGGGCATCATTGGTACATGGTTCCACTGCATGCCCTGCAGGTTTGCCTCACCTGGACCTGGTAACTCTAGTCTCTACCTGGGCATCATTGGGACATGGTTCCTCTGCATGGCCTGCAGTTTGGCCTCACCTGGACCTGGAGAGTCGGGTTGCCACCTGGGCCTCTCCCATGCTTGGTGACACAGGTACCACGTGGGCCTCACTTGGACCTGGTGAATCTGGTCCTTACCTTGTAATCACCCGGATTTGGTAACTCTGGTCACCACCTGGGAATCACCTGGACCTGGTGAATCTGGTCCCATCTGGGCCTCACCCAGTCCTCGTGACTTTGTTCCCCACCTGGACCTGATTTCTGTGGACTCCTTCTTGGCCTCACCTGGAACTGGTGACCCTGATCCTAACTGGGCCTCACACAGATCTGGTGACTCTGGTCCTCACCTGTGGACCATTATGACCTGGATCTCTGTTCTAAACCTGAGCCTCACCTGGACATGATGACTCTGGACCCCTCCGGGCCTCACCCTGATATGGTGACTCTGGTCCCCATCTGGATGTCACCTAGACCAGGTGAATCTGGTACCCCTCTATGCCTCAACTAGACCTGGGTATTCTGGTCCTCATCTGGGCCTCACCGAGACCTAGTGAATATGCTCCCCACCTGCTCCTCATCTGGACCTGGTGACTCTGGTTCTACCTGGGCATCATCGGAACATGGTTACTCTATTCACCACTGGGACTGAACTGATCCTAGTAACTCTGGTCCTGACTTTGGCCTCTTCTGACCAGGTGACTCTGGCTCCACCTGGGCCTCACCAGTAACTGGTGACTCTGATCCAAAGCGTGGCCTCACCAGACCTCGTGACTGTGGTTCCCATCGGGACCTCAACTGGACCTCATGTCTCTGGTCTCACCTGGGTCTCACCAGGACCTGGTGACTCTGGTACCCACCAGGGTAGCATCAGGATATGGTTGCACTGTTCACTAACACTGACCCTGCCAGACCTATTAACTCTGGTCTTCACCTGGGCCACACCTGGACATGGTGGCACTGGTTCCCACTTGGGTCTCACCTGGAGATGGTGAGTCGGATCCCCACCTGGTCCTCACCTGTAACTGGTGATTCTCGTTCCCACATGGACATGATGTGGACCTGGTGGCTGCAGTGTTTCTAGCTTCTCATGTTCCTCGTGAATCTGGTCCCCACCAGGGCCTCAACGGTACCTGGTGAGTGTGGTTGCCACCTGCACAACACCTGGACCTGGTGATTCTGGTCTGCACCTGAGACTACTCTGGATCTGTGACTGTGGTCCCCCACTGTCTTCACCAGGATTTGGGGACTCCGGTCCCCATCTGGGCCTCACCTGGCCCTGTTGATCATGGTCCTCACTCGGCAAAATTGGGGCCCGGTGACTGTGTTCCACAAATGGACCTCACCTGGACCAGGTGACTCTGGTCCCCCTCTGGGTCTCACCATGCCCTAGTGACTGTGAACCCCACTTTGGCCTGACTTGGACCTGCTGACCCTGGTTTCCACCTGCGCTTGACTTCGACCTGTTGACTCTGCTTCTTTCAAGGGCCTCCCCTCGACCTGGTGATCCTGGTCCCCACCTAGGACTCACCTGGACGTGGTGACACTTGTCACCACCGGGGACTCACCTGGACCTGCTTACTGTGTTCCACACCAGGGCCTCAAGTAGACCTGTTGACCATGGTCCTCAAGCCGGCCTCACATGGACCTGTGGCCTCTGTTCCCCTCCGGGGCCTCATGTGTACCTAGTAACTCTGGTCCTCACCTGGGCCTCATCTGGACCTAGTGACTCTGGTCCCCACCTGGGCTTCACCTGGATCTGGTGACTCTGGTCCCCATCTGGACTTCACCTGAATTTGGTGACTCTGGTCCCCACCTGGACCTCTCTTGGACCTGGTGACTCTCCTTCCAACATGGACCTCACATGGATCTGGTGACTCTGGCCTGCAGGTTGGCCTCACCTGGACCTGGTGAGTGCGGTTGCCACCTGGGCCTAAGCCGTACCTGGTGACTCAGGTCCCCACGTGGGCCTCTTGGACCTGGTGAATCTGGTCCTTATCTGGTCCTATCCCAGACCCGGGGACTCTGGTCACCACCTAGTTCTCACCTGGAGCTGGTGCATCTGGTCCCCATCTGGGCCTCACCCAGTCCTGGTGACTTTGTTCCCCACCTGGACCTGATTGCTGTGGACACTTTCTTGGCCTCACCTGGAACTGGTGTCTGAACCTATCGGCGCGTCACCCAGATCTCGTGACTCTGGTCCTCACCTGGGCATCATTGGTACATGGTGACTCTGTTCCTCACCTGAGCCTCACCTGGACATGATGACTCTAGAGCTTCTCTGGGCCTCTTCGTGACCTGGTGACTCTGGTCCCCATGTGGATGTTACCTGGACCAGGTGATTCTGGTACCCCTCTAGGCATCAAGCAGATCTGGTGACT
This sequence comes from Canis lupus familiaris, assembly GCF_011100685.1. Classification (NCBI taxonomy): domain Eukaryota; kingdom Metazoa; phylum Chordata; class Mammalia; order Carnivora; family Canidae; genus Canis; species Canis lupus. Next base: position 7,897 of record NW_023330272.1, read on the forward strand.
CTGGTCCTGAACTGGGCTTCACATGGACCAAGTGAATTTGCTCCATCTGGGGCTCATTTGGACCTGGTGACTCTGGTCCCTACCTGGGCATCATCGGGACATGGTTCCACTGCATGGCCTGCAGGTTGGCCTCACCTGGACCTGGTAACTCTAATGTCTACCTGGGCATCATCAAGACATGGTTCCTCTGCTTGGCCTGCAGTTTGGCCTGACCTGGACCTGGTGAGTGGGGGGCAACCTGGGCCTCACACATGCAATGTGACACAGGTCCCCACGTGGGTCTCACTTGGACCTGGTGAATCTCGTCCTTACCTGGTGCTCACCCGGAACTGGTATTTCTGGTCACCACCTGGGAATCACATGGACCTGGTGAATCTGGTCCCCATCTGGGCCTCACCCAGTCCTGGTGACTTTGTTCCCCGCCTGGACCTGATTGCTGTGGACACTTTCTTGACCTCACCTGAAACTGGTGACTCTGATCCTATCTGCGCGTCACCCAGACCTGGTGACTCTGGTCCTCACCTGGGCATCATTGGTACCTGGTGACTCTGTTCCACACCTGAGCCTCACCTGGACATGATGACTCTGGAACCTCTCTGGGCCTCACCCTGACCTGGTGACTCTGGTCCCCATCTGGATGTCACCTAAACCAGGTGAATATGGTACCCCTCTAGGCCTCAACTAGACTGGGGGAATCTGGTCCTCAACTGGGCCTCACCGGGACCTAGTGAATATACTCCCCACCTGCGCCTCATCTGGACGTGGTGACTCGGGTTCTACCTAGGCATCATCGAGACATGGTTACTCTATTCCCCACTGGGACTGACCTGATCCTGGTAACTCTGGTCCTGACTTTGGCGTCTTCTCTACTTGGTGACTCTGGCTCCACCTGGGCCCCACCTGTAACTGGTGACTCTGATCCTAAGCATGGCCTCACCTGACCTGGTGACTGTGGTTCCCATCGGGACCTCACCTGTACTCATGTCTCTGGTCCCACCTAGACCTCACCAGGACCTGGTGTCTCTGGTACCCACATGGGTAGCATCAGGATATGGTTACTCTGTTCACTAACAGTGACCCAGCCAGACCTATTAACTCTGGTCTTCGCCTGGGCCACACCTGGACATGGTGGCACTGGTTCCCTCTTGGGTCTCACGTGGACATGTTGATTCGGATCCCTGCCTGGTCTTCACCTGTAACTGGTGATTCTCGTTCCCACATGGACATCATGTGGATCTGGTGGCTGCAGTGTTTCTAGCTTCTCATGTACCTCGTGACTCTGGTCCCCACCAGGGACTCACTGGGACCTGTTGAGTGTGGTTTCCACCTGCACCTCACCTGGACCTGGTGATTCTGGTCTGCACCTGAGACTACCCTGGATCTGGTGACTGTGGTCCCCACCTGGGCTTCACCTGGATTTCGGGCTCTGGTTCCCATCTGGGCCTCACCTGGCCCTGTTGACCGTGGTCCTCAACTGGGCAAAATTGGGACCCGGTGACGGTGATCCACAAGTGGACCTCACCTGGACCAGGTGACTCTGGTCCCCCTCTGGGTGTCACCGTGCCCTAGTGAGTGTGAACCTCAATTTGGCCTGACTTAGACCTCCTGACTATGGTTGCCACCTGCGCCTGACCTCGAACTGTTGACTCTGGTTCTTTCAAGGGCCTCCCCTGGACATGGTGATCCTGGTGCCCACATGGGCCTGACGTGGACCTGGTGACTCTTGTCACCACCGGGAACTCACCTGGACCTGCTTACTGTGTTCCACACCTGGGCCTCAAGTAGACCTGTTGACCATGGTCCCCAAGCCGGCCTCACATGGACCTCTTGCCTCTGATCCCCACCGGGGTTTCACGTGTACCTGGTAACTCTGGTCCTCATCTGGGACTCATCTGGACCTAGCGACTCTGGTCCCCACCTGGGCTTCACCTGGATCTGGTGACTCTGGTCCCCACCTGGACTTCACCTGGATCTGGGGACTCTGGTCCCCATCTGGACCTGACCTGCATCTGGTGACTCCGGTCCTCAGTTTGGCCTCACCTGGATCTGGCATCTCTCGTCCCCACTTTGACCTAACTCAGAACTGCTGAATCTTGCCCCACCTCGGCCGCAACCAGACCTGGTGATTCTTGTCCCCAGCTATGCCTCAATTCGACCTGATGAATCTGATCCTCACGTTTGCCTCAGATGGACCTGGGACTCAGCTAGATAGAGTGGCTCTGGATCGCACAAGGGGCTCACCTGATACAGCTGACTGTGGTCTTATTCTATGCCTCACCTGGTCCTAGTGATTCTGTTCCCTTCTGGGCATGCATGGCGCTAGTGACTCTGGTCCTCACCCAGGAATCATTAGGACCTGGAAACTCTATCCACACCTGTGCCTCATATTGACCATGGACCTCTCGTCCCATTCTGGGACTCAAACTAAACTAGTTACTGGTTCCCTTTGGGCCTCACCCTTACCTGGAGACTCTGGTCACCCTTTTGGCTTCACTTGGGCATGGTGAATCTGGTCCTAAGCTGGTCTCACCTGGATCTGGTGAATCGTCTCCACCTGGGCCTCACCTGGACTTGGTGAATCCTGTTGCCACCTGCGCCTCACCTGGACCTTGTGACGGTGGTCCCACCTGGATCTCACCTGGATCTCGTGGCTATGGTTCCCATATGGGGCTCTCCTGGACCTGGTTCCTGTGGTCTCCATCTGGCCTCACCTGGAACACAATGACTCTGATCCATATTTGGGCCTCTCCTGCACCTGTTGACTCTGGTCCTTACATGGGCATCATTGGGACCTCGATACTCTCTTATATACCTGGGCCTCACCTGGACCTGGTGACTGTGGTCCCACCCCGGCCTCTACTGGATGAGGTGACTGGTTCCCACAGGGACCTCACCTGGACCTGGTGACTCAGGTCCTCATATGGGCATCATGGTACCTGGTTTCTCAGTTCCACATCGGGGCCTCACCTATACCTAGTGATTCTCGTCCCCCTCTGGGCCTCACCATGACGTGGTGACTCTGGTCCCCACCTGGATATCACCAGAACCTGGTGACTCTGGTCCCCCTCTGGGACTCACCCGGAGATGGGGAAACTGGTCCTCATCTGGGCCTCAATAGAACCTGGTGAATCTACTCCTCGCTTAGGCATCGTTTGGACCTTGTGACTCTTTTCCCACCTGGCATCAATGGGACATGGTTACTCTGTTCCCCACCTGGGCCTCACCTGGACATGATAACTTTGCTCCATTCTTTGGCCTCAACTGGTCCTGATGACTCTGGTCCCCCCACCTAGGCCTCAATCTGGACCTGGTGACTGTGGTCCCCACCTGGGTCTCACCTGGCCCTGGTGACTCTTGTCCCCACATGAACCACACCTGGACCTGGTGACTGTGGTGTTCTTGTAGACTCACATGTACCTGGTGACTCCAGTCCCCACTAGGGCCTCACCTAGATCTGGTGACTCTGGCCCGCCGGTTGGCTTCACCTAGACCTGGTGAGTGGGGTTGCCACCTAGGCCTCACTCATAGCTGGTGACTCAAGTCCCCACGTGAGCCTCTTGGACCTGATGAATCTGGTCCTTACCTGGTCCTTTCCTAGACCCGGGGACTCTATACCCACCTGGGCCTCACCTGGACCTGGTGAATCTGGTCCCCATCTGGATCTCACCCAGGTCTGGTGACTTTGTTCCCCACCTGGACCTGATTGTTGTGAACTCTTTCTTGGCCTCATCTGCAAATGGTGACTCTGATCCTATCTGCGCCTCACCCAGATCTGGTGACTCTGGTCCTCACTTGGCCATCATTGGTACCTGGTGACTCTCTTCCACACCTGAGCCTCACCTGGACCCGATGACTCTGGAACCACTCTGGGCCTCCCCCTGACCTGGTGACTCTCGTCCCCATATGGATATCACCTGGACCAGGTGATTCTGGTACCCTTCTAAGACTCAAGTAGATATGGTGAAACTGGTCCTCAACTGGGCCTCACCTGGACCTAGTGAATATGTTCCATCTGGGCCTTATTTGGACCTGGTGACTCTGGTTCTACCTGGGCATCATTGGGTCGTGGTTACTCTATTCCCCACTGGGACAGACCTGATCCTGGTAACTCTGGTCCTGACTTTGGCCTCTTCTGTACCAGGTGACTCTGGCTCCACCTGGGCCTCAACTGTAACTGGTGACTCTGATCCTAAGCATGGCCTCACCTGACATGGTGACTGTGGTTCCCATCGGGACCTCACCTGGACCTCATGTGTCTGGACCCACCTTGGCCTCACCAAGCCCTGGTGTCTCTGGTACCCACCTGGGTAGCATCAGGATATGGTTACACTGTTCACTAACAGTGACCCAGCCGGACCTATTAACTCTGGTCTTCACCTGGGCCACACCTGGACATGGTGACACTGGTTCCCACCTGGGTCTCACCTGGACATGGTGAGTCGGATCCCCACCTGGTCCTCACCTGTAACTGGTGATTCTCGTTCCAACATGGACATCATGTGGACCTGGTGTCTGCAGTGTTTCTAGCTTCTCATGTACCTCGTGACTCTGCTCCCCACCAGGGTCTCACCGGGACCTGGTGAGTGTGGTTGCCACATGCACCTCACCTGGACCTGGTGATTCCGGTCTGCACCTGAGACTACCCTGGATCTGGTGACTGTGGTCCCCACCTGGGCTTCACCTGGATTTGGGGACTCTGTTCCCCATCTGGGCCTCACCTGGCGTGTTGACATTGGTCCTCAACTGGGCAAAATTGGACCCGGTGACTGTGTTAAACAACTGGACTTCAAATGGACCCGGTGACTCTGGTCCCCCTCTGTGTCTCACCGTGCCCTATTGACTGTGAACCCCACTTTGGCCTGACTTGGACTTGCTGATCCTGGTTCCTACCTGTGACTGACCTCGAACTGTTGACTCTGGTTCTTTCATGGGCCTCCCGTGTACCTGGTGATCCTGGTCCCCACCTGGGCCTCACCTGGACGTGGTGACACTTGTCACCACCGGGGACTCACCTGGACTTGCTTACTGTGTTCCACACCTGGGCCTCAAGTAGACCTGTTGACCATTGTCCCCAAGCCGGCCTCACATGAACCTGTTGCCTCAGATCCCCACCGGGGCCGCACGTGTACCTGTTAACTCTGGTCCTCACCTAGGCCTCATCTGGACCTAGTGACTCTGGTCCCCACCTGCACTTCACCTGGATCTGGTGACTCTTGTCCCCACCTGGACCTCTCCTGGACCTGGTGACTCTCTTTCCAACATGGACCTCACCTGGATCTGGTGACTCTGGTCCTCACTTTGGCCTCACCTGGACCTGGTGTCTCTCGTCCCCACTTTGACCTAACTCCGAACTGCTGAATCTTGCCCCACCTAGGCCGCACCCAGACCTGGTGACCCTTGTTCCCACCTATGCCTCAATACGACCTGATGACTCTGGTTCTCACGTGGGCCTCACATGGACCTGGGACTCAGCTGGAATGAGTTGCTCTGGTTCCCATAAGGGGCTCACCTGACACTGGTGACTGTGGTCTTATTCTGTGCCTCACCAGGACCTAGTGATTCTGTTCCGCATCTGGGCCTGCATGGCCCTAGTGACTCTGGTCCTCACCCAGGCATCATTGGGACCTGGATACTCTATTCCACACCTGGGCCGCACTTTGACCAGGGACCTCTGGTCCCATTCTGGGTCTCAAACTAAACTGGTTACTCTGGTTCCCCCTCTGGGCCTCACCATTACCTGGTGACTCTGGTCACCCCTTGGGCTTCACTTGGGCCTGGTGAATCTGATCCATAGATGGTCCGGACCTGGATGTGGTGACTGTTCGCCCCCTGGGCCTCACCTGGACATGGTGAATCTTGTTGCCACCTGTGCATCACCTGGACCTTGTGACTGTGGTCCCACCTGGAACTCACCTGGATCTGGTGGCTCTGGTTACCATATGGGGCTCTCCTGGACCTGGTTCCCGTGGTATCCATCTGGACTCACCTGGAACACAATGACTCTGATCCATATTTGGGCCTCTCCTGCACCTGTTGACTATGGTCCTAACCTGGGGATCATTGGGAACTGGATACTCTCTTATATACGTGGGTCTCACCTGAACCTGGTGACTGTGGTCCCACCTGGGCCTCACCTGGACGAGTTGATTGGTTCCAACAGGGACCTCACCAGGACCCGGTGATTCAGGTCCTCATACGGGCATCATGGGACCTGGTTTCAGTTCCACATCGGGGCCTCCCCTGGACCTAGTGATTCTCATCCCCTTCTGGGCCTCACCCTGACGTGGTGACTCTGGTCCCCAGCTGGATATGCCCAGAACCGGGTGACTCTGGTCCCCCTCTGGGACTCATTCGGAGCTGGGGACACTGGTCCTCAACTGGGCCTCAAGAGGACCTGGTGAATTAACTACTCACTTAGGCCTCGTCTGGACCTTGTGACTCTTTTCCCACCTGGCATCAATGGGACATGGTTACTCTGTTCCCCACCTGGGCCTCACCTGGACATGATAACTTTGCTCCACACTTTGGCCTCAAATGTTCCTCATGACTCTGTTCCCCCCACCTAGGCCTCAATCTGGACCTGGTGACTGTGGTCCCCACCTGGGTCTCACTTGGACCTGGTGACTCTCGTTCCCACATGAACCCCACCTGGACCTGTTGACTGTGGTGTTCTTGTAGACTCACATTTACCTGGTAACTCCGGTCATCACCAGGGCCTCACCTGTATCTGGTGACTCTGGCATGCAGGTTGGCCACATCTGGACCTTGTGAGTAGGGTGGTCACCTGGGCCTCACCCATACCTGGTGACTCAGTTCCCCCCGTGGGCATCTTGGACATGGTGAATCTGGTCCTTACCTCGTCCTCTCTTAGACCCGGGAACTCTGGTCACCACCTGGGCCTCACCTGGACCTAGTGAATCTTGTCCCCATCTGGGCCTCACCCAGTCCTGGGGACTTTGTTACCCACCTGGACCTGCTTCCTGTGGACACTTTCTTCGCCTCACCTAGATCTGGTGACTCTGATCCTATCTGCGCATCACCCACATCTGGTGACTCTGGTCCTCACCTGGGCATCATAGGTACCTGGTTACTCTGTTCCACACCTGAGCCTCACCTGGACATGATGACTGTGGATCCTCTCTGGGCCTCACCCTGACCTGGTGACTCTGGTCCCCATCTGGATGTCACCTGGACCAGGTGATTCTGGTATCCCTCTAGGCCTCAACCAGATCTGGTGACTCTGGACCCACTTGGCCCTCACCAGGACCTGGTGTCTCTGGTACCCACCTGGTTAGCATCAGGATATGGTACTCTGTTAACTAACAGTGACCCAGCGGGAACTATTAACTCTGGTCTTCACCTGGGCCACACCTGGACATGGTGACACTTGTTTCCACCTTGGTCTCACCTGGACATGGTGAGTCGGATCCCCACCTGGTCCTCACCTGTAACTGGTGATTCTTGTTCCCACATGGACATCATGTGGACCTGGTGCCTGCAGTGTTTCTAGCTTCTCATGTACCTCGTGTCTCTGGTCCCCACCAGGGCCTCACCGGGACCTGGTGAGTGTGGTTTCCACCTGCACCTCACCTGGACCTGGTGATTCTGTTCTGCACCTGAGACTACCCCGGATCTGGTGACTGTGTTCCCCACTAGGGCCTCACCTGGATCTGGAGACTCTGGCCTGCAGGTTGGCCTCACCTGGAACTGGTGAGTGGGGTGGCCACCTGGGCCTCACACATACCTGGTGACTCAGGTCCCCATGTGGGCCTCTTGGACCTGGTGAATCTGGTCCTTATCTGGTCCTCTCCCGGAGCTGGGGACTCTGGTCACCACCTGGGACTCACCTGGACCTGGTGAATCTGGTCCCCATCTGGGTCTCACCCAGTCCTGGTGATTTTTTCCCCACCGGGACCTGATAGCTGTGGACTCTTTTTTAGCCTCACCTGGAAGGGGTGACTCTGATTCTATCTGCGCATCACCCAGACCTGGTGACTCTGGTCCTCACCTGGGCATCGTTGGTACCTGGTGACTCTGTTCCACACCTGAGCCTCACCTGCACATGATGACTCTGGAAAATCTCTGGGCCTCACCCTGACCTGGTGACTCTGGTCCCCACCTGGATGTCACCTGGACCTGGTGATTCTGGTACCCCTCTAGGCCTCAACCAGATCTGGGGACTCTGGTCCTCAATTGGGCCTCACCTGGACCTAGTGAATATCTTCCATCTGGGCCTCATTTGGACCTGGTGACTCTGGTCACTACCTGGGCATCATCGGGACATGGTTCCACTGCATGGCCTGAAGGTTGGCCTCACCTGGATCTGGTAACTCTGGTCCCAACCAGGGTATCATCGTGACATGGTTCCTCTGCATGGCCTGCAGGTTGGCCTCACCTGGACTGGGGAGTGGGGTTGCCACCTGGGCCTCACCCATACCTGGTGACACAGGTCCCCACGTTGGCCTCACGTGTACCTGTTGAATCTTGTCCTAACCTGGTCCTCACCCGGAACTGGTAAGGTTGGTCACCACCTGAAAGTCACCTGGACCTGGTGAATGTGGTCCCCTTCTGGGCCTCACCCATTTCTGGTAAATTTGTTGCCCACCTGGACCTGATTGCTGTGGACTCCTTCTTGGCCTCACCTGGAACTTGAGACTCTGATCCCAACTGGGTCTCACCCAGATCTGGTGACTCTGGTCCTCACCAGAGGACCATTATGATCTGAATACTCGGTTCTACCCCTGAGCCTCACCTGGACATGATGACTCTTAATCCCCTCTGGGCCTCACCCTGACATGGTGACTCTGGTCCCCATCTGGATGTCACCTAGATCAGGTGAATCTGGTACCCCGCTAGGCCTCAACTATACCTGGCGACTCTGGTCCTCAACTGGGCCTCAGCGGGACCTAGTAAAAATGCTCCCCACCTGCGCCTCATCTGGACCTGGTGACTCTGGTTCTACCTGGGCATCATCGGGACATGGTTACTCTATTCCCCACTGGGACTGACCTGATCCTGGCAACTCTGGTCCTGACTTTGGCCTATTCTGTACCAGGTGACTCTGGCTCGAACTGGTCTCACCTTTAACTGGTGACTCTGATCCTAAGCATGGCCTAACCTGACCTGGTGACTGTGGTTCCCATCGGGAACTCACCTGTACCTCATGTCTCTGGTCCGACCTGGGCCTCACCAGGACCTGGTGTCTCTGGTACCAACCTGGGTAGCATCAGGATATGGTTACACTGTTCACTAACAGTGACCCAGCCGGACCTATTAACTCTGCTCTTCACCTGGGCCACACCTGGACATGGTGATTCTGGTCTGCACCTGAGACTTCCCTGGATCTGGTGACTGTGGACCCCACCTGGGCTTCACCTTGACTTGGGTCTCCGGTCCCCATCTGGGCCTCACCTGGCCCTGTTGAACATGGTCCTCAACTGGGCAAAATTGGGACCCGGTGACTGTGTTCCACAACTGGACCTCAAATGTACCAGGTGACTCTGGTCCCCCTCTGGGTGTCACCGTGCCCTAGTGACTGTGAACCCCACTTTGGCCAGACTTGGACCTGCTGACACTGGTTGCCACCTGCGCCTGGCCTCGACCTGTTGACTCTGGTTCTTGCAAGGTCCTCCCCTGGACCTGGTGATCCTGGTCCCCACCTGGGCCTCACCTGGACGTGGTGACTCTTGTCACCACCAGGGACTCACCTGGACCTGCTTACTGTGTTCCACACCTGGGCCTCAAGTAGCCCTGTTGACCATGGTCCCCAAGCCGGCCTCACATAGACCTGTTGCCTCTGATCATCACCGGTGCCTCACGTGTACCTGGTAACTCTGGTTCTCACCTGGGCCTCATCTGGACCTAGTGACTCTGGTCCCCACCTGGGCTTCACCTGTATCTGGTGACTCTGGTCCCCAAATGGACTTCCCCTGGATCTGGTGACTCTGGTCCCCACCTGGACCTCTCCCGGACCTGGTGACTCTCTTTCCAACATGGACCTCACCTGAATCTGGTAACTCTGGTCCTCATTTTGGCCTCACCTGGACCTGGTGTCTCTAGTCCTCACTTTGACCTAACTCAGAACTGCTGAATCTTGCCCCACCTAGACCGCACCCAGACCTGGTGACTCTTGTCCCCAGCTATGCCTCAATTCGACCTGATGAATCTGGTCCCCACGTGGTCCTCACATGGACCTGGGACTCAGCTGCATAGAGTGCCTCTGGTTCCCACAAGGGGCTCACCTGATACTGGTGTCTGTCGTCTTATTCTATGCCTCACCAGGACCTAGTGATTCTGTTCCCCATCTGGGCCTCCATGGCCCTAGTGACTCTGGTCCTCACCCAGGCATCATTGGGACCTGGATACACTATTCCACATCTGGGACTCACTCTGACCAGGGACCTCTGGTCCCATTCTTGGCCTCAAACTAAACTTTTTACTCTGGTTCCCCCTCTGGGCCTCACCCTTACCTGGTGACTCTGGTCACCCCTTGGGCTTCATTGGGCTTGGTGAATCTGGTCCTTAGATTATCCTCACTTGGATCTGGTGACTGGTCGCCACCTGGGCCTCACCTGGACTCGGTGAATCCTGTTTCCACCTGCGCTTCTCCTGGACCTTGTGACTGTGGTCCCACCTGGTTCTCACCTGGATCTGGTGGCTCTGGTTCCCATATGGGGCTCTCCTATAACTCCATCCTGTGGTCTCCATCTGGCCTCACCTGGAACACAATGACTCTGATCCATATTTGGGCCTCTCCTGGACCTGTTGACTCTGGTCCTTACCTGGGCATCATTGGGACCTGGATACTCTCTTATATACCTAGGCCTCACCTGGACCTGGTGACTGTGGTCCCACCTGGGCCTTACATGGACAAGGTGACTGGTTCCCACAGGGACCTCACCTGGACCTGGTGACTCAGTTCCTCATATGGGCATCATGGGACCTGGTTTCTCAGTTCAACATCGGGGCCTCAACTGGACCTAGTGATTCTCGTCCCGCTCTGGGCCTCACCCTGACGTGGTGACTCTGGTCACCACCTGGATATCACCAGAACCAGTGACTCTGGTCCCCCTCTGGGACTCACCCGGAGCTGGGGACAGGGGTCCTAATCTGGGACTCAACTGGACCTGGTGAATCTACTCCTCAGTTAGGCCACGTCTGGACCTTGTGACTCTTTTCCCACCTGGCATCAATGGGACATGGTTACTCTGTTCCCCACCTGGACCTCACCTGGACATGATAACTTTGCTCCGCACTTTGTTCTCAACTGGTCCTGATGACTCTAGTCCCCCCACCTAGGCCTCAATCTGGACCTGGTGACTGTGGTCCCCACCTGGGTCTCACCTGGACCTGGTGACTCTCGTTCCCACATGAACCACACCAGGACCTGGTGACTGTGGTGTTCTTGTAGACTCATATTTACCTGGTGACTCCGGTCCCCACTAGGGCCTCACCTGGATCTGGAGACTCTGGCCTGCAGGTTTGCCTCACCTGGACCTGGTGAGTGGGATTGCCACCTGGGCCTCACCCATACCTGGTGACTCAGGTCCCCACGTGGGCCTCTTGGACCTTGTGAATCTGGTCCTTACCTGGTCCTTCCCGGACCCGCGGACTCTGGTCACCACCTGGGACTCACCTGGTCCTGGTGAATCTTGTCCCCATTGGGTCTCACCCAGTCCTGGTGATTTGTTCCCCACCTGGACCTGATTGATGTGGACTCTTTCTTGGCATCAATTGGAACTAGTGACTCTGATTCTATCTGCGATTCACGCAGACCTGGTGACTCTGGTCCTCACCTGGGCATCGCTGGTACCTGGTGACTCTGTTCCACACCTGACACTCACCTGGACATGATGACTCTGGAAAATCACTGGGTCTCACCCTGACCTGGTGACTCTGGTCCCCATCTGGATGTCACCTGGACCAGGTGATTCTGGTACCCCTCTAGGCCTCAATAAGATCCGGTGACTCTTGTCCTCAAATGGGCCTCACTTGGACCTAGTGAGTATGCTCCATCTGGGCCTCATTTGGACCTGGTTACTCTGTTCCCTACCTGGGCATCATAGGGACATGGTTCCACTGCATGGCCTGCAGGTTGGCCTCACTTGGACCTGGTAAGTCTGGTCCCTACGTGGGCATCATCGGGACATGGTTCCTCTGCATGGCCTGCACGTTGGCCTCACCTGGACCTGGTGATTGGGATTTCCACCTGGGCCTCACCCAAACCTGGAGACACAAGTCCCCACGTGGGCCTCACTTGGACCTGGTGAATCTGGTCCTTACCTTGTCCTCACCTGGAACTGGTAACACTGGTCACCACCTGGGCCTCACCTGGACCTGGTGAATCTGGTCCCCATCTGGGCCTCACCCAGTCTTGGTTACTTTGTTCCCAACCTGGACCTGATTGCTGTGTACTCCTTCTTGGACTCACATGGAACTGGTGACTCTGATCCTAACTGGCCCTCACCCAGATCTGGTGATTCTGGTCCTCACCTTGGACCAATACGACCTGGATCCTCTGTTCCACACCTGAGCATCACTTGGACATGATGACTCTGTATCCCCTCTGAGCCTCACCCTGACATGGTGACTCTGGTCCCCATCTGGATGTCACCTAGACCAGGTGAAATTTTTACCCCTCTAGGCCTCAACAAGACCTGGTGACTCTGGCCCTCAACTGGGCCTCACCGGTACCTAGTGAATATGCTCCACACCTGCTCCTCATCTGGACCTGGTGACTCTGGTTCTACCTGGGGATCATCGGGATAGGTTTACTCTATTCCCCACTGGGACTGACCTTATCCTGGTACCTCTGGTCCTGACTTTGGCCTCTTCAGAACCAGGTGACTCTGGCTCCACCTGGACCTCACCTGTAACTGGTGATCTGATTCTAAGCATGGCCTCACCTGACCTGGTGACTGTGGTTCCCATTGGGACCTCACCTGGAACTCATGTCTCTGGTCCCACCTGGGCCTCACCTGACCTGGTGTCTCTGGTACCCACCAGGGTAGCATCAGGATATGGTTACACTGTTCACTAACAGTGACCCAGTGGGAACTATTAACTCTGGTCTTCACCTGGACATGGTGACACTGGGTCCCACCTGTGTCTCACCTGGACATGGTGAGTCGGATCCCCAACTGGTCGTCACCTGTAACTGGTGATTCTCGTTCCCACGTGGACATCATATGGACCTGGTGGCTGCAGTGTTTCTAGCTTCTCATGTACCTCGTGATTCTGGTCCCCACCAGGGCCTCACCAGGACCTGGTGTGTGTGGTTGCCACCTGCACCTCACCTGGACCTGGTGATTCTGGTCTGCACCTGAGACTCCCCTGGATATGGTGAATGTGGTCCCCACCTGGGCTTCACTTGGATTTGGGAACTCCAGTCCCCATCTGGGCCTCACCTGGCCCTGTTGACCATGGTCCTCAACTGGGCAAAATTGGGACCCGGTGACTGTGTTCCACCACTGAACCTCACCTGAACCAGGTGACTTTGGTCCCCCTCTGGATCTCACCGTGCCCTAGTGACTGTGAACCCCACTTTGGCCTGACTTGGACCTGCTGACCCTGGTTGCCACCTACGCCTGACCTCGAAGTGTTGACTCTGGTTCTTTCAATGGCCTCCCGTGTACCTGGTGATCCTGGTCCCCACGTGGGCCTCACCTGGACGTGGTGACTCTTGTCACTTCAGGGGACTTCCTGGACCTGCTTACTGTGTTCCACACCTGGGCCTCAAATAGACCTGTTGACCATGGTCCCCAAGCCTGCCTCACATGGACCTGTTGCTTCTGATCCCCACCGGGGCCTCACGTGTACCTAGTAACTCTGGTCCTCACCTGGGCCTCATCTTGACCTATTGACTTTGGTCCCCACCTGTGCTTCACCTGGATCTGGTGACTCTGGTGCCCACCTGGACTTAACCTGCATCTGGTGACTATGGCCTGCAGTTTGGCCTCACCTGGATATGGGGAGTGGGGTTGCCACCTAGTCCTCACACATAGCTGGTGACTCAGGTCCCCACGTGGGCCTCATTTGGACCTGTTGAATCTGGTCCTTAGCTGGTCTTCTCCCAGACCCGAGGACTCTGGTCACCACCTGGGAATAAACTGGACCTGGTGAATCTGGTCAAAATCTAGGCCTCACCAATCCTGGTGACTTTCTTCACCACTTGGACCTGATTGCTGTGGACGCCTTCTTGGCGTCACCTGGAACTGGTGACTCTGATCCTATCTGCGAGTCACCCAGATCTGGTGACTCTGGTCCTCACCTGGGCATCATTGGTACCTGGTGATTCTGTTCCACACCTGAGCCTCACCTGGACCCGTTGACTCTGGAACCACTCTGGGCCTCACCCTGACCTGGTGACTCTGGTCCCCATCTGGATATCGCCTCGATCAGGTGATTCTGGTACCCTTCTAAGCCGAACCAGATATGGTGAAACTGGTCCTCAACTGGGCCTCACCTGGACCAGGTGACTCTGGTCCCCCTCTGGGTCTCACCGTGCCCTAGTGACTGTGAACCCCACTTTGGCCTGACTTGGACCTGCTGACCCTGGTTGCCACCTGCGCCTGACCTCGAACTGTTGACTCTGGTTCTTTCAAGGGCCTCCCCGGGACCTGATGATCCTGGTCCCCACCTGGGTCTCACCTGGACGTGGTCACACTTGTCACCACTGGGGACTCACCTGGACCTGCTTACTGTGTTCCACACCTGGGCCTCAAGTAGATCGGTTGACCATGGTCCCCAAGCCGGCCTCATATGGACCTGTGGCCTCTGATCCCCACCAGGGCCTCACGTGTACCTGGTAACTCTGGTCCTCACCTGGGCCTCATCTGGACCTAGTGACTTTGGTCCCCACCTGGACTTCACCTGGATCTGGTGACTCTAGTCCCCACCTGGACCTCTCCTGGACCTGGTGACTCTCTTTCCAACATGGACCTCACTGGAAATGGTGACTCTGGTCCTCAGTTTGGCCTCACTTGGACCTTGCGTCTCTCGTCCCCACTTTGACCTAACTCAGAACTGCTGAATCTTGCCCCACCTAGGCCGCACCCAGTCCTGGTGACTCTTGTCCCCAGCTATGCCTCATTTCGACCTGATGAATATGTTACTCACGTGGGTCTCCCATGGACCTGGGACTCAGCTGGATAGAGTGGTTCTGGTTTCCACAAGGTGCTCACCTGATACTGCTGACTTTGGTCTAATTCTATGACTCCTCAGGACCTAGTGATTCTGTTCCCCATCTGGGCCTGCATGGGCCTAGTGACTCTGGTCCTCACTCAGCCATCATTGGGACCTGGATACTCTATTCCACACCTGGGCCTCACTTTGACCAGGGACCTCTGGTCCAATTCGGGGCCTCAAACTAAACTGGTTACTCTGGTTCCCCCTCTGGGCCTCACCCTTACCTGGTGACTCTGGTCACCCCTTGGGCTTCACTTGGGCCTGGTGAATCTGGTCCTTAGATGGTCCGAACCTGGATCTGGTGACTGGTCGCCACCTGGGCCTCTCCTGGACTTGGTGAATCCTGTTGCCACCTGCGCGTCACCGGGACCTTGTGACTGTGGTCCCACCTGGACCTCACCTGGATCTGGTGGCTCTGGTTCCCATATGGGGCTCTCCTGGTCCTGGTTCCTGCGGTCTCCATCTGACCTCACCTGGAACACAATGACTCTGTTCCATATTTGCCCTCTCCTGGACCTGTTGACTCTGGTCCTTACCTGGGCATCATTGGGACGTGGGTACACTCTTATATACCTGGGCCTCACCTGGACCTGGTGACTGTGGTCCCACCTCGGCCTCACCTGGATGAGGTGACTGGTTCTCACAGGGACCTCACATGGACCTGGTGACTCAGGTCCCCATATGGACATTATGGGACCTGGTTTCTCAGTTCCCCATCGGGGGCTCCCCTGGACCTAGTGATTCTCGACCCCTCTGGGCCTCACCCTGACGTGGTGACTCTGGCCCCCACCTGGATATCACCAGAACCGGTGACTCTGGTCCCCCTCTGGGACTCACCCGGAGCTGGGGACTCTGGTCCTCAACTGGGCCTCAATAGGACCTGGTGAATCTACTCCTCACTTAGGCCTCGTCTGGACCTTGTGACTTTTTCCCACCTGGCATCAATGGGACATTGTTACTCTGTTCCCCACCTGGGCCTCACCTGGACATGGTAACTTTGCTCCACTCTTTGGCCTCAACTGGTCCTGATGACTCTGGTCCCCCCACCTAGGCCTCAGTCTGGACCTGGTGACTGTGGTGCCCACCTGGGTCTCACCTGTACCTGGTGATTCTCGTTCCCACATGAACCACACCTGGACCTGGTGACTGTGGTGTTCTTGTAGACTCACATTTACCTGGTGACACTGGTCCCCACTAGGGACTCACCTGGATCTGGTGACTCTGGCCTGCCGGTTGGCCTCACTTTGACCTGGTGAGTGGTGTTGCCACCTGGGCCTCACACATAGCTGGTGACTCAATTCCCCTCGTGGGCCTCTTGGACCTGGTGAATCTGGTCCTTACCTGGTCCTGTCCCAGACCCGGGGACTCTGGTCACCACCTGGGCCTCACCTGGACCTGGTGAATCTGGACCACATCTGGGCCTCATCCAGTCCTGGTGACTTTGTTCCCAACCTGGACCTGATTGCTGTGGACTCTTTCTTGGACTAACCTTGAACTGGTGACTCTGATCCTATCAGCGCGTCACCCAGATCTGGTGACTCTGGGCCTCACCTGGGCATCATTGGTACCTGGTGACTCTGTTCCACGCCTGAGCCTAACCTGGACATGATGGCTCTGGAACCACTCTGGGCCTCTCCCTGACCTGATGCCTTTTGTCCCCATCTGGATGTCACCTGGACGAGGTGATCTGGTACCCCTCTAAGCCTCATCCAGATCTGGTGACAGTGCTCCCAAACTGGGCCTCACTGGACCAAGTGAATATGCTCCATCTGGGCCTCATTTGGACCTGGTGACTCTGGTCCCTACATGGGCATCATCGGGACATGGTTCCACTTCATGGCCTGCATGTTGGCCTCACCTGGACCTGGTAACTCTAGTCCCTACCTGGGCATCATCGGGACATGGTTCCTCTGCATGGCCTGTAGGTTGGCCTCACCTGGACCTGGTGAGTGGGGTTGCCACCTGGGCCTCACCCATGCTTGGTGACACAGGTACCCACGTGGGCCTCACTTGGACCTGTTGAAACTGGTCCTTACTTGGTCCTCACCCGGAACTGGTAACTCTGGTCACACCCTGGGAATCACCTGGACCTGGTGAATCTGGTCCCCATCTGGGCCTCACCCAGTCCTGGTGACTTTGTTCCCCACCTGGACCTGATTGCTGTGGACTCCTTCTTGGCCTCACCTGGAACTGGTGACTCTGATCCTAACTGGGCCTCACCCAGATATGGTGACTCTGGTCCTCACCTGTGGACCATTATGACCTGGATCTCTGTTCCACACCTGAGCCTCACCTGGACATGATGACTCTGGATCCCCTCTGAGCCTCACCCTGACATGGTGACTCTGGTCCCCATCTGGATGTCACCTAGACCAGGTGAATCTGGTACCCCTCTAGGCCTAAAATAGCCCGGGGGCCTCTGGTCCTCATATGGGCCTCTCCGGGACCTAGTGAATATGCTCCCCACCTGCGCCTCATCTGGACTTGGTGACTCGGGTTCTTCCTGGACATCATCGGGTCATGGTTACTCTATTCCCCACTGGGACTGACCTGATCCTGGTAACTCTGGTCCTGACTTTGGCCTCTTCTGTACCAGGTGACTCTGGCTCCACCTGGGCCTCACCAGTAACTGGTGACTCTGATCCTAAGCATGACCTCACCTGACCTGGTGACTGTGGTTCCCATCGGGACCTCACCTGGACCTCATGTCTCTGGTCCCACCTGGGCCTCACCAGGACCTGGTATCTCTGGTACCCACTTGGGTAGCATCAGGATATGGTTACACTGTTCTCTAACAGTGACCCACCCGGACCTATTAACTCTGGTCTTCACCTGGGCCACACCTGGACATGGTTACACTGGTTCCCACTTGGGTCTCACCTGGACATGGTGAGTCGGATCCCCGCCTGGTCCTCACCTGTAACTGGTGATTCTCGTTCCCACATGGACATCATGTGGACCTGGTGGCTGCAGTGTTTCTAGCTTCTCATGTACCTCGTGACTCTGATCCCCACCAGGGCCTCACCGGGATCCGTTGAGTGAGTTTGCCACCTGCACCTCACCTGGACATGGTGATTCTGGCCTGCACCTGAGACTTCCCTGGATCTTGTGATTGTGTTCCCCACCTGGGCTTCACCTCGATTTGGGGACTCCGGTCCCCATCTGGGCCTCACCTGGCCCTGTTGACCATGGTCCTCAACTGGGCAAAATTGGGACCCGGTGACTCTGTTCCACACCTGGACCTCACCTGGACCAAGTGACTCTGGTCCAACTCTGGATCTCACCATGCACTAGTGACTGTGAACCCCACTTTGGCCTGACTTGGACCTGCTCACCCTGGTTGCCAACTGCGCCTGACCTCGAACTGTTGACTCTGGTACTTTCAAGGGCCTCCCCTGGACATGGTGATCCTGTTGCCCATATGGGTCTCACCGGGACCTGGTGACTCTTGTCACCACAGGGCACTCACGTGGACCTGGTTACTGTGTTCCACACCTGGGCCTCAATCGACCTGTTGTCCATGGTCCCCGCCGGCCTCACATGTACCTGTTGCCTCTGACCCCACCGGGGCCACACGTGTACCTGGTAACACTGATCCTCACCTGGGTCTCATCTGGACCTAGTGACTCTGGTCCCCACCTTGGCTTCACCTTGGTCTGGTGATTCTGGTACCCACCTGGACTTCACCTGGATCTGGTGACTCTGGTCCCCACCTGGGCCTCTCCTGGACCTGGTGACTCTCTTTCCAACATGGACCTCACCTGGATCTGCTGACTCCGGTCCTCAGTTTGGCCTCACCTGGACCTGGCGTCTCTCGTCCCCACTTTGACCTAACTCAGAACTGCAGAATCTTGCCCCACCTAGGCTGCACCCAGACCTGGTGACTCTTGTCCTCAGCTATGACTCAATTCGACCTGATGAATCTCGTCCTCAAGTGAGCCTCACATGGACCTGCGACTCAGGTGGATAGAGTGGCTCTGGTTCCGGTAAGGGGCTCAAATGATACTGCTGACTGTGATCTTATTCTATGCCTCAACAGGACCTAGTGATTCTGTTCCCCATCTGGGCCTCCATGGCCCTAGTGACTCTGGTCCTCACCCAGGCATCATTGGGACCTGGATACTCTATTCCACACCTGGGCCTCACTCTGACCAGGGACCTCTGGTCCCATTCTGGGCCACAAACTAAACTGGTTACTCTGGTTCCCCCTCGGGGCCTCACCGTTACGTGGTGACTCTGGTCACCCCATGGGCTTCATTTGGGCCTGGTGAATCTGGTCCTTAGATTGTCCTCACTTGGATCTGGTGATAGCTCCCCACCTGGGCCTCACCTGGACATGTTGAATCCTGTTGCCACCTGCGCCTCACCTGGACCTTGTGACTGTGGTCCCACCTGGACCTCACCTGGATCTAGTGGCTCTCTTTCCCATATGGGGCTCTCCTGGACCTGGTTCCTGTGGTCTCCATCAGACCTCACCTGGAACACAATGACTCTGATCCATATTTGAACCTCTCCTGGACCTGTTGACTCTGGTCCTTACCTGGGCATCGTTGGGATCTGGATACTCTCTTATATACCTGGGCCTCACCTGGACCTGGTGACTGTGGTCCCACCTGGGCCTAACCTGGACGAAGTGACTGGTTCCCACAGGGACTTCACCTGGACCTGGTGACTCAGGTCCTCATATGTGCATCATGGGACCTGGTTTCAGTTCCACATCGGGGCCTCTCCTGGACCTAGTGATTCTCGTCCCCCTCTGGGCCTCACCCTGACGTGGTGACTCTGGTCCCCACCTGGATATCACCAGAACCGGGTGACTCTGGTCCCACTCTGGGACTCACCCGGAGCTGGGGACACTAGTCCTCAACTGGGCCTCAGCAGGACCTGGTGAATCTACTCCTCACTTAGGCCTCGACTGGACCTGTGACTCTTTTCCCACCGAGCATCAATGGACATGGTTACTCTGTTCCCCACTTGGGCGTCACCTGGACATGAAAACTTTGCTCCACACTTTGGCCTCAACTGGTCCTGATGACTCTGGACCCACCACCTAGGCCTCAATCTGGACCTGGTGACTGTGGTCCCCACCTGGGTCTCACCTGGACCTGGTGACTCTCGTTCCCAAATGAATCACACCTGGACCTGGTGACTGTGGTGTTCTTGTAGACTCAATTTCACCTGGTGACTCCGGTCCCCACTAAGGCCTCACCTGGATCTGGTGACTCTGGCCTGCAGGTTGGCCTCACCTGGACCTGGTGAGTGGGGTTGCCACCTGTGCCTCATCCATACCTGGTGACTCAGGTCCCCACGTGGGCCTCTTGGACCTGGTGAATCTGGTCCTTACCTGGTCCTCTCCCAGGCCCGGGTACTCTTGTCACCACCTGGGCCTCACCTGGACCTGGTGAATCTGGTCCCCATCTGGGCCTCATCCAGTCCTGCTGACTTTGTTCCCCACCTGGACCTGATTGCTGTGGACTCTTTCTTGGCCTCACCTGGAACTGGTGACTCTGATCCTATTGTGCGTCTCCCAGATCTGGAGACTCTGGTCCTCACCTGGGCATCATTGATACCTGGTAACTCTGTTCCACACCTGAGCCTCACCGGGACATGATGACTCTGGAACCTCTCTGGGAGTCACTCTGACCTGGTGACTCTGGTCCCCATCTGGATGTCACCTGGACCAGGTGATTCTGGTACCCCTCTAGGGCTCAAGGTGATCTGGTGACTCTGGTCCTCAACTGGGCCTCACCTGGACCTAGTGAATATACCCCATCTGGGCCTCATTTGGACCTGGTGACTCTAGTCCCTACCTGGGCATCATAGGGATATGGTATCACGGCATGGCCTGCAGGTTGGCCTCACCTGGACCTGGTGAGTGGGGTTGTCCTCAACTGGGCAAAATTGGGACCCGGAGACTGTGTTCCACAAGTGGACTCACCTGGACCAATTGACTCTGGTCCCCCTCTGGGTGTCACCGTGTCCTAGTGCCTGTGAACCCCACTTTGGCCTGTCTTATACCTGCTGACCCTGGTTGCCACCTGCGCCTGACCTCGAACTGTTGACTCTGGTTCTTTCAAAGGCCTCCCCTGGACCTGGTGATCATGGTCCCCACTTGGGCCTCACCTGGACGTGGTGACTCTTGTCACTACCGGGGACTCACCTGGACCTGCTTACTGTGTTCCACACCTGGGCCTCAAGTAGACCTGTTGACCATGGTCCCCAAGCCAGCCTCACATGGACATGTTGCCTCTGATCCCCACCAGGGCCTCACGTGTACCTGGTAACTCTGGTCCTCACCTGGGCCTCATCTGGACCTAGTGACTCTGGTCCCCACCTGGACTTCACCTGGATCTGGTGACTCTGGTACTCCCCAGGACCTCTCCTGGACCTGGTGACTCCTTTCCAACATGGACCTCATGTGGATCTGGTGACTCTGGTCCTCAGTTTGGCCTCACCTGGACTTCGTGTCTCTCGTCCCCACTTTGACCTAACTCAGAACTGCTGAATCTTGCCCCACCTAGGCCGCACCCAGACCTGGTGACTCTTGTCCCCAGCTATGCCTCAATTCGACCTGATGAATCTGGTCCTCAAGTGAGTCTCACATGGACTTGGGACTCAGCTGGATAGAGTGGCTCTGGTTCCGGTAAGTGGCTCAAATGATACTGCTGACTGTGGTCTTATTCTATGCCTCAACAGGACCTAGTGATTCTGTTTTCCCTTCTGGGCCTACATGACCCTAGTGACTCTGGTCCTCACCCAGGCATCATTGGGGATGGACCCAATGATCCTCACCCTGGATACTCTATTCCACACCTGGGTCTCACTTTGACCAGGGACCTCTGGTCCCATTCTGGGCCTCAAACTAAACTGGTTACTCTGGTTCCCCCTCTGGGTCTCACCCTTACCTGGTGACTCAGGTCACTGCTTGGACTTAACTTGGGCCTGGTAATCTGGTCCTTAGCTGGTCCGCACCTGGATGTTGTGACTGGTCGCCAGCTGGGCCTCACCTGGACTTGGTGAATCCTGTTGCCACCTGCGCCTCCCTGAACCATGTGACTGTGGTCCCACCTGGACCTAACTTGGATCTGGTGGCTCTGGTTCCCATATGGGACTCTCCTGGACCTGGTTCCTGTGTTCTCCATCTGGCCTCACCTGGAACACAATGACTGTGATCCATATTTGGGACTCTCCTGGACCTGTTGACTCTGGTCCTTACCTGCGCATCATTGGGACCTGGATACTCTCATACACCTGGGCCTCACCTGGACCTGGTGTCTATGGTCCCACCTGAGTCTCACCTGGATGAGGTGACTGGTTCCCACAGGGAACTCACCGGGACCTGGTGACTCAGGTCTTCATATGGACATCATGGGACCTGGTTTCTCAGTTCCACATTGGGGCCTCACCTGGAGCTAGTGATTCTCGTCCCCCTCCGGGCCTCACCCTGACGTGGTGACTCTGGTCCCCACGTGGATATCACCAGAACCGGGTGACTCTGGTCCCCCTCCGGGACTCACCCGGAGCTGGGGACAGTGGTCCTCAACTGGGCCTCAACAGGACCTGGTGAATCTACTCCTCACTTAGGCCTCGTCTGGACCTTGTGACTCTTTTCCCACCTGGCATCAATGGGACATCGTTACTCTGTTCCCCACCTGGGCCTCACCTGGACATGATAACTTTGCTCCGCACTTTGGCCTCAACTGGTGCTGATGACTCTGGTCCCCCCACCTAGGCCTCAATCTGGACTTGGTGACTGTGGTCCCCACCTGGGTCTCAACTGGACCAGGTGAATCTCGTTCCCACATGAACGACACCTGTACCTGGTGACTGTGGTGTTCTTGTAGACTCACATTTACCTGCTGACTCCGGTCCCCACTAGGGCCTCACCTGGATGTGGTGACTCTGACCTGCAGGTTGACCTCACCTGGACCTGGTGAGTAGGGTTTGCCACCAGGGCCTCACCCATACCTGGTGACTCAGGTACCCTCGTGGGCCTCTTGGATCTGGTGAATCTGGACCTTACTTGATCCTCTCCCAGACCCGGGGACACTGGTCACCACCTGGGCCTCACCTGGACCTGGTGAATCTGGTCCCCATCTGGGCCTCACCCAGTCCTGGGGACTTTGTTACCAACCTGGACCTGATTGCTGTGGACTCTTTCTTGGCCTCACCTGGAACTGGTGACTCTGATTCTATCTGCGCGTAACCCAGACCTGGTGACTCTGGTCCTCACATGGGCATCATTGGTACCTGGTGACTCTGTTCCACACCTGAGCCTCACATGGACATGATGACTCTGGAACCTCTCTGGGCCTCACCCTGACCTGGAGACTCTGGTCCCTATCTGGATGTCACCTTGACCTGGTGATTCTGGTACCCCTCTAGTGCTCAACCAGATCTGGTGACTCTGGTCCTCAACTGGGCCTCACCTGGACCTAGTGAATATGATCCATCTGGGCCTCATTCGGACCTGGTGACTCTAGTTCTACCTGGGCATCATCGGGCATGGTTACTCTATTCCCCACTGGGACTGACCTGATCCTGGTAACTCTGGTCCTGACTTTGGCCTCTTCTGTACCAGGTGACTCTGGCTCAACATGGGCCTCACCTGACTGGTGACCCTGATCCTAAGCATGGCCTCACCTGACCTGGTGACTGTGGTTCCCATCGGGACCTCTTCTGGACCTCATGTCTCTGGGCCCACCTGGGCCTCACCAGGACCTGGTTTCTGTGGTTCCCACCTGGGTAGCATCGGGATATGTTTACACTGTTCACTAACAGTGACCCAGCTGGACCTATTAACTCTGGTCTTCACCTGGGCCACACCTGGACATGGTGACACTGGTTCCCCCCTGGGACTCACCTGGACATGGTGAGTCGGATCCCCACCTGGGACTCCCCTGGACATAGTGAGTCGGATCCCCACCTGGTCCTCACCTGTAACTGGTGATTTTCATTCCCACATGGACATAATGTGGACCTTGTGGCTGCAGTGTTTCTAGCTTCTCATATACCTCGTGACTCTGGTCCCCACCAGGGCCTCACCGGGACCTGATGTGTGTGGTTACCATCTGCACCTCACCTGGACCTGGTGATTCTGGTCTACACCTGAGACTACCCTGGATCTGGTGACTGTGGTCCCCACCTGGGCTTCACCTGGATTTGGGGACTCCGGTCTCCATCTGGGCTTCACCTGGCCCTGTTGACCATGGTCCTCAACTGGGCAAAATTGGGAACCGGTGACTGTGTTCCACAACTGGACCTCACATGGACCTGGTGACTTTGGTCCCCCTCTGGGTCTCACCGTGCCTTAGTGACTGTGAACCCCTCTTTGGCCAGACTTGGACCTGCTGATACTGGTTGCCACCTGCGCCTGACCTCAAACTGTAGACTCTGGTTTTTCAAAGGCCTGCCCTCGACCTGGTGTTCCTGGTCCCCACCTGGGTCTCACTTGGACGTGGTGACACTTGTCACCACCGGGGACTCTCCTGGACCTGCTTACTGTGTTCCACACCTGGGCCTCAAGTAGACCTGTTGACCATGGTCCCCAGGACGGCCTCACATGAACCTGTTGTCACTGCTCCCCACCGGGGCCTCACTTGTACCTGGTATCTCTGGTCCCCACCTTTACCTCATCTGGGCTTATTTACTCTGGTCCCCACCTGGGCTTCACCTGGATCTGGTGACTCTGGTCCCCACCTGGACTTCACCTGGATCTGGTGACTCTGGTCCCCACCTGGAACTCTCCTTTACCAGGTGACTCTCTTTCCAACATGGACCTAACCTGGATCTGTTGACTCTGGTCCTCAGTTTGGACTCACCTGTTCCTGGTGTCTCTCTTCCCCACTTTGACCTAACTCAGAACTGCTGAATCTTGCCCCACCTAGGCCGCACCCAGACCAGGAGACTCTTGTTCACAGCTATGCCTTATTTCGACTTGATGAATCTGGTCCTCACGTGGGCCTCACATCACCTGGGACTCATCTGGATAAACTGGCTCTGATTCCCCCAAGGGGCTCACCTGAATCTGGTGACTGTGGTCTTATTCTATGCCTCACCAGGACCTAGAGGTTCTGTTCCTGATCTGGGCCTGCATGGCCCTAGTGACTCTGGTCCTCACTGAGCCATCATTGGGACCTGGATACTCTGTTCCACACCTGGGCCTCAATAGACCTGTTGACCATGGTCTACGCAGGCCTCACATGGACCTGTTGCCTCTGATCCCCACCGGGGCCTCACGTGTACCTGGTAACACTGGTCCTCACCTGGGTCTCATCTGGACCTCGTGACTCTGGTACCCACCTGGGCTTCACCTAGATCTGGTGACTCTGGTCCCCACCTGGGCCTCTCTTGGACCTGGTGACTCTCTTAAAACATGGACCTCACCTGGATCTGGTGACTCTAGTCCCCACCTGGACCTCTCCTGGACCTGGTGACTATGGTCCTCAGTTTGGCCTCAACTGGACCTGGTGTCTCTCGTCCCTACATTGACTTAACTCAGAACTGCTGAATCTTGCCCCACCTAGGCCGCACCCAGACCTGGTGACTCTTGTCCCCAGCTATGCCTCAATTCGATCTGATGAATATGGTCCTCACGTGGGCCTCACATGGACCTGGGACTCAGCTGCATAGAGTGGCTCTGGTTCCCACAAGGGGCTTACTTGATACTGCTGACTGTGGTCTTATTATATGCTTAACCAGGACCTAGTGATCTGTTCCCCATCTGGGCCTGCATGGCCCTAGTGACTCTGGTCCTCACCCAGGCATCATTGGGAACTGGATACTCTATTCCACACCTGGGACTCACTCTGACCACGGACCTCTGGTCCCATTCTGGGCCTCAAACTAAACTGGTTACTCTGGTTCCCCCTCTGGGCCTCACCCTTACCTGGTGACTCTGGTCACCCCTTGGGCTTCACTTGGGCCTGGTGAAACTGGTGCTTAGCTGGTCCTCACCTGGATCAAGTGACTGGTCGCCACCTGTTCCTCACCTGGACCTGGTGACTGTGGTCCCACCTGGGCCTCACATGGACGAGGTGACTGGTTCCCACAGGGACCTCACCTGGACCTGGTGACTCAGGTCCTCATATGGGCATCATGGGACCTGGTTTCTCAGTTCGATATCGGGGACTCACCTGGACCTAGTGATTCTCGTCCTGCTCTGGGCCGCACCCTGACGTGGTGACTCTGGTCCCCACCTGGATATCATCAGAAATGGGTGACTCTGGTACCGCTCTGGGACTGACCCGGAGCTGGGGACACTCCTCCTCAACTGGGCCTCAACAGGACCTGGTGAATCTACTCCTCACTTAGGCCTCGTCTGGACCTTGTGACTCTTTTCCCACCTGGCATCAATGAGACATGGTTACTCTGTTCCCCACCTGGGCCTCACCTGGACATGATAACTTTGCTCCGCACTTTAGTCTCAACTGGTCCTGATGACTCTAGTCCCCCCACCTAGGCCTCAATCTAGAACTGGTGACTGTGGTCCCCACCTGGGTCTCACCTGGACCTGGTGACTCTCGTTCCCACATGAACCACACCAGGACCTGGTGACTGTGGTGTTCTTGTAGACTCACATTTACCTGGTGACTCCGGTCCCCACTAGGGCCTCACCTGGATCTGGAGACTCTGGCCTGCAGGTTGGCCTCACCTGGACCTGGTGAGTGGGGTTGCCACCTGGGCCTCACCCATACCTGGTGACTCAGGTCCCCACGTGGGCCTCTTGGATCTGGTGAATCTGGTCCTTACCTGGTCCTTCCCGGACCCGGGGACTCTGATCACCACCTGGGACTCACCTGGACCTGATGAATCTGGTCCCCATCTGGGTCTCACCCAGTCCTGGTGATTTGTTCCCCACCTGGACCTGTTTGCTGTAGACTCTTTCTTGGCCTCAGCTGGAACTAGTGACTCTGATTCTATCTGCGCATCACGCAGACCTGGTGACTCTGGTCCTCACCTGGGCATCGTTGGTACCTGGCGACTCTGTTCCACACATGAGCCTCACCTGGACATGATGACTCTGGAAAATCTCTGGGTCTCACCCTGCCCTGGTGACTCTGGTCCCCATCTGGATGTCACCTGGATCAGGTGATTCTGGTACCCCTCTAGGCCTCAACCAGATCTGGAGACTCTGGTCCTCAACTGGGCCTCACCTGGACCTAGTGAATATGCTCCATCTGGGGCTCATTTGGACCTGGTTAATCTGGCTCCTCCCTGGGCATCATGGGGATATGGTTCCACAGCATGGCCTGCAGGTTGGCCTCACCTGGACCTGGTGAGTGGGGTTGCCACCTGGGCCTCACCCATACCTGGTGACATAGATCCCCACGTGGGCCTCACTTGGACCTGGTGAATCTGGTCCTTACCTGGTCCTCACCCGGAACTGGTATCTCTGGTCACCACCATGGAATCACATAGGACCGGTGAAACTGTTCCCCATCTGGGCCTCACCCAGTCCTGGTGACTTTGTTCCCCACCTGGACCTGATTGCTGTGGACTCCTTCTTGGCCTCACCTGGACCTGGTGACTCTGAACCTAACTGGGCCTCAACGAGATCTGGTGACTCTGCTCCTCACCTGTGGACCATTATGATCTGGATACTGTGTTCCAAAACTGAGCCTCACCTGGACATGATGACCATGGAACCCCTCTGGACCTCAGCCTGACATGGTGACTCTGGTCCCCATCTGGATGTCACCTAGACCAGGTGAATCTGGTACCACTCTAGGCCTCAACTTGACCTGGTGACACTGGTCCTCAACTGGGCCTCACCGGGACCTAGTGAACATGCTCCAAACCTGCGCCTCATCTGGACCTGGTGACTCTGGTTCTACCTGGGTATCATCGGGACATGGTTACTCTATTCCCCCCTGGGACTGACCTGATCCTGGTAACTCTGGTCCTGACTTTGGCTTCTTCTCCACCAGGTGACTCTGGCTTCACCTGGGCCTCACCTGTAACTGGTGACTCTTATCCTATGCATGGCCTAACCTGACCTGGTGACTGTGGTTCCCATCGGGACCTCACCTGGACCTCATGTCTCTGGTCCAAACTGGGCCTCACCAGGACCTTGTGTCTCTGGTACCCACCTGGATAGAATCAGGATATTGTTACACTGTTCACTAACAGTGAACCAGCTGGACATATTAACTCCGGTCTTCACCTGGGCCACGCCTGGACAAGGTGATTGTGGTCTGCACCTGAGACTAACCTGGATCTGGCGACTGTGGTCCCCACCTGGGCTTTACCTGGATTTGCGGACTCCGGTCCCCATCTGGGCTTCACCTGGCCCTGTTGACCATGGTCCTCAACTGGGCAAAATTGGGACCCGGTGACTGTGTTCCACAACTGGACCTCACCTGGACCAGGTGACTCTGGTCCCCGTCTGGGTGTCACCGTGCCCTAGTGACTGTGAACCCCACTTTGGCCTGACTTCGACCTGCTGACACTGGTTTCCACCTGCGCCTGACCTCGAACTGTTTACTCTGGTTATTTCAAGGGCTTCTCCAGTACCTGGTGATCCTGGTCTCCACCTGGGCCTCACCTGGACGTGGTGACTCTTTTCACCACCGGTGACTCTCCTGGACCTGCTTACTGTGTTCCACACCTGGGCTTCAAGTAGATCTGTTGACCATGGTCCCCAAGCCGGCCTCACATGGACCAGTTGCCTCTGATCCTCACCGGGGCCTCACGTGTACCTGGTAACTCTGGTCCTCACCTGGGCCTCATCTGGACCTAGTGACTCTGGTCCCTACCGGGGCTTCACCTGGATCTGATGACTCTGGTCCCCACCTGGACTTCACCTGGATCTGGTGACTCTGGTCCCCACCTGGACCTCTCCTGGTCCTGCTGACTCTCTTTCCAACATGGACCTTACCTGGATCTCGTGACTCTGGTCCTCAGTTTGGCCTAACCTGGATCTGGTGTCTCTCGTCCTCACTTTGACCTAACTCAGTACTGCTGAATTTTGCCCCACCTTCGCTGCACCCAGACCTGGTGACTCTTGTCCCCAGCTATGCCTCAATTCGACTTGATGAATCTGCTCCTCACGTGGGCCTCACATGGACCTGGGACTCAGCTGGATTGAGTGGCTCTGGTTCCCACAAGGGGCTCACCTGATACTGGTGACTGTGGTCTTATACTATGCCCTATCAGGACCTAGTAATTCTGTTCCCCATCTGGGCCTGCATGGCCCTAGTGACTCTGGTCCTCACCCAGGCATCATTGGGACCTGGATACTCTATTCCACACCTGGGCCTCACTCTGAACACGGACCTCTGGTCCCATTCTGGGCCTCAAACTAAACTGGTTACTCTGGTTCCCCCTCTGGGCCTCACCCTTACCTGGTAACTCTGGTCACCCCTTGGGCTTCACTTGGGCCTTGTGAATCTGGTCCTTAGCTTGTCCTCACTTGGATCTGATGACTGTTCTCCAACTGGGCCTCACCTGTACTTGGTGAATCCTGATACCACCTGTGCGTCACCTGGACCTTGTGACTGTGGACCCAAATGGACCACACCTGGATCTGGTGGCTCTGGTTCCCATATGGGGCTCTCCTGTAACTGGTTCCTGTGGTCTCCATCTGGCTTCACCTGGAACACAATGACTCTGATCCATATTTGGGCCTCTCCTGGACCTGTTAACTCTGGTCTTTACATGGGCATCATTGGGACCTGGATACTCTCTTATATACCTGGGCCTCACCTGGACCTGGTGACTGTGGTCCCACCTGGGCCTCACCTGGACGAGGTGACTGGTTCCCACAGGGACCTCACCTGGATCTGGTGACTCAGGTTCTCATATGGGCATCATGGGACCTGGTTTCTCAGTTCCACATCGGGGCCTCACCTGGACCTATTGATTCTCGTCCCCCTCTGGGCCTCACCGTGACGTGGTGACTCTGGTCACCACCTGGATATCACCAGAACCGGTGTTTCTGGTCCCCCTCTGGGACTCAACCAGAGCTGGGGACACTGGTACTCAACTGTGCCTAAACAGGACCTGGTGAATCTACTCCTCACTTAGGCCTCGTATGGACCTTGTGACTCATTTCCCACCTGGCATCAATGGGGCAAGGTTACTCTGGTCCCCACCTGAACCTCACATGGACATGATAACTTTGCTCCACACTTTGTCCTCAACTGGTCCTGATGACCCTCGTACCCCCACCTAGGCCTCAATCTGGACCTGGTGACTGTGGTCCCCACCTGCGTTTCACCTTGACCTGTTGACTCTCCTTGCCACATGAACCCCACCTGGACCTGGGGACTGTGGTGTTCTTGTAGACTCACATTTACCTGTTGACTGCGGTCCCCACTAGGGCCTCACCTGGTTCTGGTGACTCTGGCCCGCCGGTTGGCCTCACCTAGACCTGGTGAGTGGGGTTGCCACCTAGGCCTCACACATAGCTGGTGACTCAGGTCCCCACGTGAGCCTCTTGGACCTGGTGATTCTGGTCCTTACCTGGTCCTTTCCGAGACCCGGGGACTCTATCCCCACCTGGGCCTCACCTGGACCTGGTGAATCTGGTCCCCATCTGGGTCTCACCCAGGTCTGGTGACTTTGTTCCCCACCTGGACCTGATTTCTGTGAACTCTTTCTTGGCCTCACCTGCAACTGGTGACTCTGATCCTATCTGCGCCTCACCCAGATCTGGTGACTCTGGTCCTCACTTGGGCATCATTGGTACCTGGTGACTCTCTTCCACACCTGAGCCTCACCTTGACCCGATGACTCTGGAACCACTCTGGGCCTCCCCCTGACCTGGTGACTCTGGTCCCCATCTGGATATCTCCTGGACTAGGTGATTCTGGTAACCTTCTAAGACTCAAGTAGATATGGTGAAACTGGTCCTTAACTGGGCCTCACCTGGACCTAGTGAATATGCTCCATCTGGGCCTTATTTGGACCTGGTGACTCTGGTCCCTACCTGGGCATCATTGGGACATGGTTCCACTGCATGACCTGCAGATTTACCTCAACTGGACCTGGTAAATCTGGTCCCTACCTGAGCATCACCGGGACATGGTTCCTCTGCATGGCCTGCAGGTTGGCCTCACCTGGACCTGGTGAGTGGGGTTGCCACCTGGGCCTCCCCCATGCCTTTTGACACAGGGCCCCACGTGGGCCTCCCTTTGACCTGGTGAATCTGGACCTTACCTGGTCCTCACTCGGAACTAGTAAGTCTGGTCACAACATGGGAATCATCTGCACCTGGTGAATCTGGTCCCCATTGGGCCTCAACCAGTCCTGGTGACTTTGTTCCCCACCTGGACCTGATTGCTGTGGACTCGTTCTTGGCCTCACCTGGAACTGGTGACTCTGATCCTAACTGGGCTCACCCAGATCTGGTGACTCTGTCCTCACCTGTGGACCATTATGACCTGGATACTCTGTTCCACACCTGAGACTCACCTGGACATGATGACGCTGTGATCCCCTCTGGGCGCAGCCTGACATGGGGTGACTCTGTCCCCATCTTGGATATCACCAGAATCGGGTGACTCTGTTCCCCCTCTGGGACTCACCCGAGCTGGGACACGGGTCCTCAACTGGGCACAACTGGACCTGGTGAATCTACTCCTCACTTAGGTCTCATCTGACCTTGTGACTCTTTCCCACCTGGCGCAATGGACATGGTTACTCTGTTCCCACTGGGCCTCACCTGGACATGATAACTTGCTCCACACTTTGGCCTCAACTGGTCCTGATGACTCTGATCCCCCCACCTAGGCCTCAAACTGAACCTGGTGACTGTGGTCCCACCTGGGTCACACCTGGACCTGGTGACTGTGGTCCCCACCTGGGTCTCACCTGGACCTGGTGCTCCCCTGGTTCCTCCTTCCTAAATTAACCCGCCTGGACCTTGTGATCTGGCGTCTTTCGACTCACTTTACCTGGTGATCCGGTCCCCACTAGGGACTCACGTGATCTGGTGACTCTGGCCTGCAGGTTGGTCTCACAGGGACCTGGTTGTGGGGTTGCCACCTGGGCCTCACCCCTACCTGTGACTCAAGTCCCTACGTGGGCCTCTTGGACCTGGTAATCTTGTCCTACCCGGTCCTCTCCTGACCCGAGACTCTTGTCACCACCTGGGCCTCACCGGAGCTGGTGAATCTGGTCCCCCATCTGGGCCTCACCCATCCTAGTGACTTTTGTTCCCCACCTGGACCTGATTGCTGTGCCCTTTCTTGGCCTCACCTGGACTGGTGAGTGAGTCTGATCCTATCTGTGCGTCGCCGAGACCGGGTGACTCTTGTCCTCACCTGGGCAAAATTGGTACCTGGTGACTCTGTACCACACCTGAGCCTCACCTGGAAATGTTTACTCTGGAACCGCTCTGGGCCTCACCCTGACCTAGTGACTCTGGTCCCCATCTGGATGTCCATGGACCAAGGTGATTCTGGTACCCCCCCTAGGCCTCAAACAGATCGGTGACTCTGTCTTCAAAGGGGACTCACCTGTACCTATGAATATGCTCCATCTGGGCCTCATTTGGACCTGGTGACTCTGGTCCATACAGGCATCATCGGGTATAGTTCCACTGCATGGCCTGCAGGTTGGCCTCACCTGGACCTGGTTAATCTGGTCTCTCCCTGGCATCATCTGGATATGTTTCCACTGCATGGCATGCAGGTTGGCCTCACCTGGACCTGGTAATCTTCTCCCTACCTGGGCATCATCGGGATATGTTTCCACTGCATGGCCTGCAGTTGCCTCACCTGGACCTGGTGAGTGTTTATTGCCTCCTGGGCCTCACCATACCTGGTGACTCGGTCCGCCCGTGGGCCTCTTGGACCTGGGAATCTGGTCCTACATGGTCCTACCCAGAACGGGGACCCTTGTCACCACCTGTGCCTCACCTGGACCTGTTGAATATGGACCGTCTAGGCCTCAATGCAAGATCTGGTGACTCTGATCTATCTGCGGTCACCCAGACCTGGTGACTCTGTTCCTCACCTGGGCATCATTGGGTACCTGGTGACTGTGTTCCACACCTGAGCCTCACCTGAACATGATGACTCTGGAACTTCTCTGGGCTCACCCTGACCTGGTGACTCTGTTCCCACATCTGGATTCACCTGGACCAGGTGATTCTGGTACCCCTCTAGTCCACAACCAATCCTGGGGACTCTGGTCCTCAACTGGCCTCACCTGGACCTAGTGAATATGCTCCATCTGGGCCTCATTTGGGACCTGGTTACTCTGGTCCCTACTGGTGCATCATCGGGACATGGTTCCTCTCCTGACCTGCTTTTGGCCTCACCTGGACCGGGTGATGGGTTGCACCTGGGCCTCACCCAACCTGGTGACACAGGTCCCCATGGCCTCACTTGGACCTGGTGAATCTGGTCTGTACCTGGTCCTCACCCAGCACTGGTAACCTGGTCACCACCTGGGAACACCTGGACCGGTGAATCTGGTCCCATCTGGGCCTCACCCAGTCTTGTGACTTTGTTCCCAACCTGGACCTGATTGCTCTGCTCCTCTTGGCCTCACTTGGAACTGGTGACTCTGATCCTAACTGGCCTCACCCAGATCTGGTGATTCTGGTCTCACCTGTGGACCATTATGACCTGGATTCTGTTCCACACCTGAGCCTCACTGAATTGATGACTCTGGTCCCCTCTGGCCTCACCCTGACATGGTGACCTGGTCCCATCTGGATGTCACCTAGACCAGGTAATTTTACCCCTCTAGGCCTCAACTTGACCTGGTGACTCTTCCTCATGTGGCCTCATGGTACCTAGTAAATACTCCCCACTGCGCATATCTGACATGGTGACTCTGGTTTTACCGGGTCATCGTAATGGGTTTACTCTATTCCCACTGGGACTGACTGATCTGGTAACTCGGTCCTGACTTTGGCCTCTTCTGACAGTGACTCTGGCTCCTCCGGGCCTCACCTGTAACTGTGACTCTGATTCAAAGCTTCCGTCACCAGACCTGGTGACTGTGGTTCCCCTGGACCTCACCTGGACCTCATGTCTCTGGTCCCACCTGGCCTCACCAGACCTGGTGTATCTGGTACCCACCGGGTAGCATCAGGATATGGTTACCTGTTCACTACAGTGACCCAGCGGACCTATTAACTCTGGTCTTCACCTGGACGGACATGGTGACACTGGTTCCCACCTGGGTCTCACCTGGACATGGTGATCGATACCCCACTGGTCTCACTCTGTAAGTGTGATTCTCTCGTTCCCACATGGACATCATTGGACCTGGTGGCTGCATGTTTTAGCTTCTCATGTACCTCGTGATCTGCGTCCCCACCAGGGCCTCACCGGACTGGTGTGTGTGGTTGCACCTGCACCTCACCTGGACCTGTGATTGGTCTGCACCTGAGCACTACCTGGATTGGGGATGTGGTCCCCACCTGGGCTTCCCTGGATTGGGACTCCGGTCCCCATCTGGGCCTCACCTGGCCCTGTGACCATGGTCCTCAACTGGGCAAAATTGGACCCGTGACTGTGTTCCACAACTGACCTCACCTGGAACCAGGTGACTCTGGTCCCCTCTGGACTCACCCTCCCTATGACTGTGAACCCCACTTTGCCTGACTTGGACTGCTGACCTGGTTGCCACCTACGCCTGACCTCGAATGTTGACTTTGTTCTTTCAAGGTCCTCCTGTACCTGGGATTCTGGTCCCCACCTGGGCCACCATGAGACGTGGTGACACTTGTCACCACCGGGATCACCTGGACCTGTCACTTGTGCTCCACACTGGCCTCAAATGCCTGTTGACTCTGGTCCCCACCTGGCCTCAATCTGGACCTGTGCTGTGGCCTCCACCTGTGGTCTCACCTGGATCTGGTGACTCTCTTCACTGCCCACAGCCTGGTACATGGTGCTGAGACTATATTCTGGACTGGTCATGACCTGATGGACTTGGCCTGCAGGTTGGCTCACCTTATGGGGAGTGGGGTGCCACCTGTCCTCACAAATAGCTGGTGACTCAGGTCCCCGTTGGCCTCATTTGACCTGTTGAATCGGTCCTTAGCTGTTCTCTTCCAGACCGCGAGGATCTGGTCACCACCTGGAATAAACTGACCTGGTGATCTGGTCCAAATCTGGGCCTCACAATCCTGGTGACTTTCTTCACCACTGGACCTGATTGCTGTGGACGCCTTCTTGGCGTCACCTGGAACTGTGTGACTCTGATCCTATCGGCGAGTCACCCAGATCTGGTGACTCGGTCCTCACCTGGGCACATTGGTACCTGGTGATTCTGTTCCACCTCTGAGCTCTCACCTGGACCCGTTGACTCTGAACCACTCTGGGCCTACCCTGACCTGGTGACTCTGGTCCCCATCTGGATTCAGCCTCGATCAGGTGATTCTGGTACCTTCTAAGCCGAACCAGTTATGTGTGAAACTGGTCCTCAACTGGGCCTCACCTGGACCAGGTGACTCTGGTCCCCTCTGGGTCTCACCGTGCCCTATATGTGAACCCCACTTTGGCCTGACTGGACCTGCTGACCTGGTTGCCACCTGCGCCTGACCTCGAACTGTTTGACTCTGGTTCTTTCAAGGCCTCCCCGGACCTGATGATCCTGGTCCCCACCTTGGGCTCACACCTGGACGTGTGTCACACTTGTCACCACGGGGACTCACCTGGACCTGCTTACTTTTCCACACCTGGCCTCAGTAGACTGTTGACCATGGTCCCCAGCCTGCCTCACATGGACCTGTGGCCTCTGATCCCCACCAGGGCCTCACGTACCTGGTACTCTGGTCCTCACCTGGGCCTCATCTGGTACCTAGTGACCTTGGTACCCACCGGCTTCACCTGGATCTGGTGACTCTAGTCCCCACCTGACCTCTCCTGGACCTGGGACTCGGTCCCCCACCTGGAA